>NC_133429.1:47795502-47830502 GCF_011762505.2 Arvicanthis niloticus | reverse complement strand
CTTAGATCACTGGTTTGGGGCTTCTTTCTCTATTTGCTAGGAATCATGACATTTCCAAACAGAATAAAGACTCTATCAGAAATGTATGTATAGGGGACATTTGGTGTCCTGTTTTGGCCCAGACTCTGCCTTCATTCTGCCAATGTCCTGAGAAACTGAGTGAAACTAAACTTAAAACTAAACTTAAACCATAATGGAGTAAGTTTTATTTTTGTATTTTTGTTTTTGATTTTTTTCCCCTTGAAGACAGTGTTTCAGTACAGGGAGCATTTAGTCTGGCAGTAGGAAAGTGGCTGTTAATTGTCAGAGATGAGCACCACTGAAATCCCCCATGCTGCACTAGGACAATAGGGACAGTGTCCTGAGGTAAAATCCTATCCCCCTAGAAGCTCCATCTTATGAAGACTCATTCATTTAAATTCATTTAAAGGAAGTAATTTTAACCTGAAGAGTTTCTCTAGAAACAACTTCCCAAAGAAGCATTTTCCCAGGGTCAGCACATAGAATCTGATGCAGCAATGACCAGAGGGAGTCAGACTATATTGTAACCTGCCAGCAGAAGTTGTTTCATCATCCATGTGTTACTGGTTTTGCACACATGAAACACACAAGATGGGGAGCAGCTGAGTCAGCCAATAGGCAGCATGGTGAAAATCTGTGCAAAGAGGCCCTTCAAGGACATTTTGTGAAGTAGTCATGGCAATGTCTAAGTTGTAGTAGAGGCCCCAGCATAGTTAGGGATTCCAGGACCATGGCACAAGCCCCAGCATAGTTAGAAATTCCAGGATCATGGCACAGGCCCCAGCATAGTTAGAAATTCCAGGATCATGGCACAGGCCCCAGCATAATTAGGAATTCTAGGATCATGGCAGAGGCCCCAGCGTATTAGGAATGCCAGGATCATGGGTTATTTGCCCGAGAGTGTTATAAATGTGGAGGGAACCCAGTTTACAGTAGAAATGGTGTGCTACAGGCATCAGGGCTTTCCAAGCCTTGTGGAGTCTAATTGATTATATTAAAAGCTCCAGATGCTAGGCGTGGAACAGGGGAATATGGTATTTTTCCCTGCTGGAGTTTAGTTTTGCTTTATTCTGGCAATCTTTTTCCTATGTTCCAATTCTTCACTTTTGAGTAGGAATGTTTAGTTAGTGCTACAATAATCTGGGAAGATGGGACCTACTTTTGATCTTTATCGGAGCTTACGGTTAATATACTTTGGGTTTCTAAAGTGTTGAAACTGTTAAAGACGGTAGAATTTCTAGAGTTGTTTTGAATGCATTTTCTAGTATAACATGGTAATGAGGCTACTGGGGCAAATGGTGGGACATTATGACTTAAAACTTAAGAGTTTGAGTGACAAATTGCCAAGGATAAAGTTGCGATGGCTCCTGTTGTCAACCTGACAACTCTGGAGTTATCTGAGCTGCTACTCTGTTCACGCTTATGGGGTATTATCTTGATTGTGTTCATTGATAAGTGGAGAACCATCTTATATGTGGGCAAGACCATTGCAGGACTGGGGTCCTTGACTATAAAACAGAACGGGAACTGAGCAGCAGTCATGCGTTTTCTGCTCTCAGTTCCTGACTGTGGGTGTGGTCTGACCAGCTGTTTCAAGCTCCTGCTTCTGTGACTTTGATACCATGATGGACTGCCCCCTTGAATGGTGTTAATGTGACCTGCTATGATGAACAGGAAAGGGTTACCATTTTTCTCTCCTGGCCTGAAGTCAAGAGAAAAAGCTTAGTGTGTTCACTGTCATGGTTACGATGATGGTGACAGATTATACTACTGCACTTTTATTAAAGCAAAGAACCCAGTCTATTCCTATGTCAGGTTAGTTTTGCTTCTTCTACCAAAAGAAGACAAAAATGTATCTTATTCATCTAACAGAAGCAAAATGGTCTCCATTTAGGATAAGATATTTGGCATTATGTTCAGAAAAGAAATTTACAGGACATAACAATGAATAAAGAGAGACTTTTAAGTCAAGATGGGGACACTTGGGTCAGGAATGAAGGGGATGACCTACAAGATGTGAAGATCTCAGACAACAATCTAGTCTGTTCCAGGTGTGCTTGGCTGTGGGGAGCTGACAGAAGGCGGCTATCATCCTTCCAGCCATCTTGAGCCATATACCCTGACAAGAGACTTGATTACAACAGCCTAGAACAGCTGAGTACACTCTGATAACATCTTGTTTTAGATTCCCAGGATCTTCCCTTGGGTGTGTGAGACTTAAAGGTGTGATTTAGAGCTGAGACTTAAGGGTGTGACTTAAGGGTGTGACTTAGAGGTGTGGCTTAGAAGTGAGACATATAAAAGGTGAGAGGCAGACAGAAGAAGTTACTATTATTAGGTATTAGGCACTTGGCACTTGGAGGAAGAACTTGGAATTAGACAGTAGGCACTTGAGACTTGAGACAGGCAACTATTATTAGACTTTAGGCACCTAGCACTAGGAAGAAGTAATTTGGAACTGGGAAAGAGACTAGCAACTTAGAACTAGGAATAGGAACTAGGGACTTGGAGAGAAGAAGAGGGACTGAAGAATAAACAGGATTGAATTACACTCTATCTGGTCTCCATTCTTTGTGTCCATCCTCACTCTCTCTTGCTGAACCCCGACCCATGGACCAGAGCAGCTTGGGGCAGTGCAAGCTCTAACAATTTAGCCCTCAAGGCTTTTGGCAGTGCGGGTTCCAACATTGACAGAGCGGTCTGCGACATTTTTGACCCCCAAACGTGGGGTAGAGCAGTTCGCAACACTTGGCTGTAGAGATTACAAGTCCCAAGTGAGGAGAAACATTCAAGTAATCCAGAAATGGCACCTATACAGTTTATGTATAAATAATTATTTGAACGTGAACACAAATATATTTATAATAAATTGTTCTCTAGCTACATATTTCTCTTGTTTATATTGTTTTAGGTCTTCTCAATAATTTTCTTCTTATGATCTCTCCTCTGTTCAGCATGTTGCTATAAGTAGACAAACACAAATCTGGGAGGAGTTAGCTAATTTCATGTCATTATTGTGGGAAACAAGTAGATTGGACTTGTAGATTGCATGCTCCATAAACTTATCACACTGCATGGAAACACTGTTCCTACATGAGAAGAGAAACAAAGGCAGGCATTACACTTTTGGGGGGTGCTTTCATTCTTAAATCTATACTGTTTGCTTCAGCAGATGCATTGTAAATGACACTGTTTTGTACAGTTGATGCCGCAGCCTACAAAATCCCTTTGGAGATTGGAACATTATCTTTGTATGCTTTATAGTACTAAGTAGGCAGAGTGATCACTTCATAATTATTCATTTAAGTGAACCCTACTTGGTGTGGAATTAGCATAGCTGATCTAGGATTGGGCTTGCTGGTACGAGAACACACTACGTTGGCCGTCATCTCATCTTCAAGGTATAAAATGGCTCCACGGTGTTTGATTCTATTAAATGTGTTTCTCAGATGGCTATAGTGATATATCAAAAGCTCTACAGATTTCCTTTTAAAAAAAGACATCAGGCAAATAACGCTTTCTCCTTCTATAGGTGGGATCATACATAATGAATGTTCTCAGGGTGGCTGCCGGAGTCTTGTGGCCATAACTAACATTATATAGAACCTAGGGGAGTCCATTTAATCAAGTCTGTAATGGTTGTATTGATTGTACAATCAAATAAAGGGATACTGAACATGGATGATTTGGGCCTGGCACAGTGTGTTCAGAGACACGTTCGATACCATTTATAGCCTAAAAATACAGAGGACAGGGGCACAGAGAGTTAGGGCACTGTGATACCTCTTTGCTTTTATTTTGAAAATGGATTTCTACTATTTTTGAATTGAACAAAACCGTGATCCAAAACATTCTTGCCCCTAGCGTAAGCAGGAAATTTTCATGTTCCAAAGAATTAAAATGACCCATGTGAGATTTGAAACACAAGATCCCTGTCTGTCATTACTGGCCATTTAGTCACAAAATGAAAATAAATGGTAGGATATGGTTGTGATGAACACATGTATCACATGACAGGGACGGGAAGGAGAAATGACCTTGAGGAATTTTCTACAAAGCTTAAGAGAGATGTTGAGATTGCTTCAGCAAGTAAGATTAAGAGCAAGACAACAAAATTGTTTCTAAAAAAGAAAAGAACAAAGTGCAGCCCAGGTTGGCTGGAGATGTAACTGGGGAAAAGGGGGTATCCATTTAGAAGTCAGAATGAAAGTCTCCAGTTTGCAGTTATGGTCATTTGAACTCTCAGGAGTAAATGACCTTGCCAGAAATAGCAGCGATTATAAACCAGATCTCTGCAGGAAGAAAATGCTGAGAGCAAAATCACGGTAATAGGATGAGAGACATGGGACAAGACGATTCAGAACACTGAAGTGTAAAGCTGTCACCTGCAAATGCTAGGGTACAAAACAGATACTTGGGAAACGCCATTGACAGAGTAGGAATTTGACATGCAGTATCAGCACAGAGTGTGATAATTTACTTCTGTGCTTTTAAAGGATGCTTACAGCTTAAAGGCCAGGCTCATGCATGTAAGTAAAATTGTATTAGTAAGTATAGAAAAATAAAGAAGAAAAGGCTTAGAATATCAGAAATTACAAATGGAGATGTACCTTTTTGTTATCCTACATTTAAAATATATATATCCTACCATCCTAAACCACCCATCTAGGTCTCATATTTATATTTATATTCATAAAAATAATTCTACTGAGGCAATAGTAAGAGCTTGTGCACTAAGTATCCGTGCTAATGAGCCAGTTAGAACTTGGTTGTGGCAGGAGACATAGGAAACTCATCTGGAAATTTTCTTGAATTGCCGACTATATTCTTGGTACTTTTTATTTTATTAGTTTGTTGGTTTGTTTACTTATATAGAACCGAAGGATACTAAAAACCAAACAGTACTCCCTTGTTGGGGGAGATTGCATTCACAGACTGCTAAAGTTCGAGATTAAAATTTGCTGATTTTGAGAAATACATGGAATGGCATGATTTGAGAAGTTCTCTTTTAAGCTTAGTGAAATTTTGTCTTCAGTTTGAAGTCTCATCTATTTAATTAACGCCACGGGTTGAAATCTTTGATCTCTTCAATTGTGGTTTGTGTGCTTAAACACCACTTTTCCCCCTTATATTTAGCTCTCTAAATATTTTCAATATATTAAAATATCAAATTTTATTTCTGTAGGTTCTATGTGTTTTTATTAATGTCTGGTTTCCTGTTGTGATGGCCAGAAAAAAGCATGGCCCAAGGGAAGTGGAAGAGCAAACTTATAAATGGGGTTTGTGGGCAGAGATGTGAGAGGATGGGGAAGTCGGTCTGCTGGCTGAAGTGGAGCGTAGCTTGTCTGTCTTCCTGGTGACAGGGCTTGCTCATCCCATCCCAGCAGCATCTCCAGGCTGAGGAGATGTGGCACTTTCCCCACTGGCACCCAATGCTGCTAATGGCATTTCTCTTTCCATTCTGTCTGTTCTCCCTGGCCAAAGTTCTGATGGAACCTGATGCAGTAATTAAACCTGGCCAGTTACCAGCCTGGTCCTAACTTTGAAGGGCGTTCTGGTGTACCAGATTACACAATCAGCATCACACAATCACACCCAGATTTCCTGTTCTTGTGCTTGAGGTGGGCTAGCCCATTCTGACTTGGGCTAGCCCATTCTGACTTGTTGTGTCCACAGGAAAGAGATATTAAAAAATGAGAGATTGGAGAGCTCCTAATTCATTCATTCATTCATTCATTCATTCTTCCTTGGTTTTTATTTTTTCTGTTGTTTTTATTTGTTTTGTGGGGGTTTTGTTGGGTTTTTTGTTTTGGTTTATTTTGTTTGTTTTTTTTGTTTTATTATTTTGTTTTGTTTTGGGTTTTTGTTGTTGTTGTTTTTGTTTGTTTGTTTTTTTCCCCCGAGACAGGGTTTCTTTGTGTAGCCCTGGCTGTCCTGGAACTCACTCTGTAGACTAGGCTGCCTCAAACTCAAAAACTTGCCTGCCTCTGCCTACCAGTGCCGGGATGTGCCATGTCTGTCCAGCTGGGAGAGCTCCCTAAGTGGCCATCTTTCCTGTAAGAATTTTATATGGATTACTTCTGGTTTAGCTTGTCACTGTTAGATTTAACTTAGGAAACTCACAGGAATAGACCCATCTGACTGTTCTCCTTGTATCTAGGAATTGGAATCATCACAGTTTCCTAAGCCTACACATGCCAGCTACTATTCTAGGGCAGGGACATTACCCACTCAGGATCTGCATTTAACATTATGATTTGCCTCAATCCTGCAATCTTGCACTAGTTACAAAGCACCTTTATTAAAGAGTTGCTGCATGCTGGGTGCTCTGCAGCATTTGAGGTTCTTACCACACTGATGGCTTGTAATAACTGAATATGGCGCAGACAATCGTCGTCACCACCCCGTTTACAGAAGAGAAAACCTGCCAAGAAGTAGCCTGCCCAAAGTCACACACAGTATATTCTATAAGCTATTCTCATTCAAATTTCATTATCTCAGAGAGTCAAAGTCCTGCCTTTTCACTATCTTTTTTTTCCTCTTGCAATCAAAGATTTACATTAGAAAGGGGCACAAGGCAATAAAGAACATTCACTTCCCCAACCTCCTATTTGGAGATGGGTGCCATGGTTTTCACTGAAAGTTATTTTGGTGGGAGGGGGTAAAAGTGAATATGATCAAAATTTAGAGTTGTATGAAACTCTGAAGGACCTAATAAAAAATTTCTTTTATAAAAAAGTTACATGCAATGAACGGGTCTCCCCTGACCAGGTGCACTTGCTGCTCTGGCATTCTGCTTCCTTCTCTGTGGCGAGGAAGTTACATGGCTTTGCACCAAAAAGCTCGGGTAGTCTTGGTGGCTTTGTGCCTTTCTGTCACATGCACTTTTTGGAGCTGTGTGATGGTTAGCACTGTCGCCTGGACAGAATGTAGCATTGCCTAGAAGACAGGTCTCTTCTCTGGAGAAGTGTCCTGATGATATTGACTGAGATGGGAAGACTCACCCACTGTGGAATACCGTTTCCTGGCTGGGGTCATGGCTTGCATTAGTAGACAAAAGGGTGTGAGCAGAAGTATTTGTTCCTCTCCATGTCCTGTTTTGGTTGTGGTATGCCTAGTCACCTCAAACTCCGCCTACCTTCATTTCCCTTTGGGGATGGACTGTATCTTGAACCATGAGCCAAGATAAACTCTTTATCTCTTAAATTATTTCTGTCAGAATACTTGTCATGGCCTCAGGGAAAAAAAACGTAAGTGAGCTAATAATTGAACTGCCCTATATCTGTGACTACAGGCATTGCTGTGAAGATAAGATATATTAGTTGGGTTAATGACAGGCAGGATGTCTAAGCATGTTCGGACATTTAGACATGATGTATGTCAATGGAGAATGGGTGAGCCAACCTTCTTAACTGGACACCACACATTGGTCAAGAATTTCTGGCCTTTTTACCTCTTCTGCAGGTGAGGACACTTCACAAGGATCATGAGAAGGTGACTGGATGCCTCCTGTTCACGGGAGGAACAGTGCAATCTCTCGTCAGGTTCATGGATCTGCACTGTGAGATTGGTATTCTGTCTGGTGTTCTCACATTTGCGTTTCATGTCCCTTTTTTTCATAAGGGCGGCTTTACATGGCTCCACTTTGCCCTAGAAGTTAGAATTAATTACACAAACTTAATTTCTATTCCTCATAACTCAGAGTCTTAAAATCCAGGTCATGAACAAGGTCACAAACAACTAAATCACTTTGGTTCTGTTTGTTTTATGTGGTCAGTTCGTTGAGCCGTCAGTAAGAAAATACCCAGTTTTGGCTAATTCCCCACCACTAATCATGTCTTACCAGAAGGATTCCATGTGGTATTTCTAATCACTTTGAACATGATGGTCACTAACAGTTTGTTAAATTTCTGTGAGAAAAGTTAGAGGAAAAGAATGCTCAGAAGTGTAGTTTTTGCTTCGAAATTATTGTTTCTGCTTCGTTTGTGTTTAATTGTGATCATGAACTTCATGCTTGAAGTCAGTGTTGTCACGTGACTACAAGAGCAGAGAAAGATTACAGATTATGATTATTATTAATATCAATTTTTCTTTCCAGTGAGATTCAAAGAGCAACTATGGGTCATCAATTGTAGGTCATCGTCAATTGTGGGTCATCATTGTAGGTCATCAGTTAATTAAGAGTCATCGTCAGTTGTGAGCCATCATCTCAATTGATAACCTCTGTTGCAGCCCGAGCTACCCCACGTTGGGTGTCAAAAATGTTGAGAGCCGCTCTAGCCCACGTTTGGGGGCCAAAATGTCTCGGACTGCTCTGTCAGTGTTGGAACCTGCACTGCCAAAAGCCTTGGGGCTAAACTGTTAGAGCCTGCACTGCCCCAAGCTGCTCCAGTCCAAGGGTCAGGGTTCAGCAAGAGAGAGAGTGAGGAAGGATGCGAAGAATGGAGACCAGACAGAGTGTGATTCAATCCTGTTTATTCTTCAGTCTCTCTTCCTAGTCCAAGTCCTAAGTCTTGAGTTTCTAGTCCCTAGTGCCTCCAAGTTCCAAGTTACTTCTTCCAAGTGCTAAGCGCCTAATGTCTAATTCCAAGTTCTTCCTCCAAGTGCCTAGTGCCTAATACCTAATAATCCTTCAAGTTGTACTCTAAGTTGTACTCTCTAACCTAATTCCTAGTTCCAAGTTGTACGCAACTCTTCTGTCTGCCTCTTGACTTTTATGTCTCACTTCTAAGACACGCCTCTAAGTCACACCTTTAAGTCATGCCCTTAGGTCTTGTCTCTAAATCTGATCTTTAAGTCATGCCCTTAAGTCACACACCTTTAAGTCTCATACACCCAAGGGAAGATCCTGGGTATCTAAAACAAGATGTTATCAGAGTGTGCTTAGCTGTTGCAGGCTATTGTAATCAAGTCTCTTCTCAGGGTATATGGCTCAAGATGGCTGCAAGGATGATAGCTGCCTTCTGTTGGCTCCACACACACCTCAACTGATTCTCAGAGCCTACAGCTATCCTTCTCTTTATTGCCATTTTACATCAAATATAACCTTGTCTTATATAGATCTTTCTAGAACATTTAAAAAAATATATTTTAATTCACTTTTTTTTTTTTCTTCAAGAAGTCTGATATTCAAGTTTTAAAATATCAGGGGCATCAGAGTGATCCCCAGGCACTTGTTAATGTTTCTCCTGGACATTTTAGATCAGATGTTTAAAGTTTCATCTTAACAGACTGCAAAGTTACCTTCCCACTCCCTAACTTCCCACCAGAGCTATGATTCTTAAAAAAATAAAAAACTTTATCATTATTTTAGGTTATGTGTATGTATGTTTTGCCTGCACATATGTTTGTACACTAAATGTATCTGTGGTACCTACAAAGGTAAAAATAAGGCATTGGATTCCCTGAAACTTGAGTTATAGATGTTTATGACCTTCCACATGGATGCTGAAATTTGAACTTGGGTCCTTTGTAAGAGCATGCATGGCTCCTAACCCTTGAGTCATCTCTCAGCTCCTGGGTTATAATTCTCATGTGGCTTATGTAACCAGAACTGCACTGTATTTTTATATTCTTACATGACCATTTGGTGCTTTAAGATATCAAGATTTTTGTCTTTTTCTCATTTTGGATATGAAGACAGACAGACAGACAGACAGACAGACACACAGACACACAGACAGACACACAGACAGACACATAGACACACATAGACACACACACACACACACACACAGACAAACACATAGACACACATAGACACACACACACACACACACACACACAAACACACCAATAGCCATTCTCTGTTGTGGATAGCCCCAGCCTTGTATATTGATACTAATTCCCCTTTCCTGTGAAGAAGTGCAGAGGAGGTGTGAGTCATTACACAGGTGAATTCTAGTGAAACTTCTGCCCATCTTAATTTGTAAAATAAAGGCTGGAGCCAGTGATTGGGCAGAAGAAGGGGAGGTGGAGAAATAAAAGTTGGTGGACAATGGAGAAGGAAGATGACGGAGGAGGACAACTGGGAAGCAGGAGGTAGAAGGACAGATGCAGGGTCTGAAAAATCCTCAAGTTATAAGGGTCTCATAGCTGGGGAACAGAGTAGTGTAGGAGTATCTGCCCAACCTAGGCTTACAGAATATATTCATAATTATGAGTTGTGTTTTCATTGACCGGTCATACTTGGGTTGGAGATTTAATTATCTCCCACTACAATTCTCCCTTGAAGACACTGTTTCTCCTGCAGCCGTCTTAACCTATGCCTATTTTTCTGCATTAATCCTTAAGTGATAGTCCTGGCCAGGAGAGGAATACCCCCTCCCTGTGCTGCACCCTCCACACCCATCCTGCACTGTGGCGCTCACTCTGTCAGATCACACTGCCCACCGCTCCTCCAGTGCTGTCATGTCCCGACACTGGCGTTAGTTTCCGTCACATTCAAAGAATTTCCAGTCTAGCTTATTGTCGCTATTTTTGATGCTACAGTTCTTTGAGTTCTTGCTCACAAGGCCAGCGACACCATTAGCAGGGCTCAGTGAATAATGAAAACGCAGAGTCCCACTAACGGTTCTTATGACTTCCAGGAGGTCCGCAAAGATCATTAAAAGCTAACACGGGCTCTCTCTCTGAGCCAGAGCTCCTGAGAGACCATGTACAGGGCACGCCTGTAAAGTTAGTTCTGCTTGGTTGGGATCCATGGCTCATTTTATGATTTTCATCAGTGAAACATTCAAAACCGTTCTGGAAAAGTACTTGGGGTATCTCTGATGGTCTCTCTACCTCTTATCTTTTTTATCTTCCCTGGGAAGGGAGGGTTAGTAATATTCTATATCCCTGGAGCTCCACATCGTCAGTCCTAAGTCACCTGCTCTTACCTCCTCCTCCTCGTCGTCCTCCTCCTCCTCCACCTTGTCCTCCTCCTCCTCCTCCTCCACCTTGTCCTCCTCCTCCACCTTGTCCTCCTCCTCCTCCATCTTCTCCTCCTCCTCCATCTTGTCCTCCTCCTCCTCCTCCACCTTGTCCTCTTCCTCCTCCACCTTGTTCTCCTCCTCCTCCACCTTGTCCTCCTCCTCCTCCACCTTGTCCTCCTCCTCCTCCACCTTGTCCTCCTCCTCCTCCACCTTGTCCTCCTTCTCCTCCTCCTCCACCTTGTCCTCATCCTCATCCTCCTCATCTTCCTCCTTATCCTCCTCACTCTCAACTGGGCTTACGGAAATCACTTTCTCCATCCAACTACCCTGCAATGAATCAGACATTTGCTTATCATTCTAACACCTCAAGCCAGTAACTTGGGCTGAGCATCCTTGATTCAGTGCCCTGGCTTTGTCGCAGATCCAAGTCTTGCTTCTCCACACAGTTCCCTCAACACCAGACATTGACATCCACCCAATATGTCATGCCAAGTGCACACATAAGCTGCCGCTCTGTGTGGCTTCCACCTCTTTGTAGCCATTTCTATTAATTATCATAACACAAAAGCCTGTGCTATATTATCCAGCCTGAGCTTCTTCCTGGTGAGACATCCTGAGGTACTATTAAATGATTTCCCCTTTGCTATTCTCCACCTCCCCCCACCCCTTTGTTAACAGTATTTTCCTCTAAAAGAATTGAATTTGAAAATAAAAGAAAACATGTCTGCCTGCGCTTCCCATTTCAGACTTTCCTATCTCTGACTGGCAGGGAAAACAATTTTGGCAGAGGTGACCATGAATTGACCCTCTTTGTTTCTGACAACCTCAGGGAAGGAAAAACATGACTGATAATAAGAAGTGGTTGCTTCGGGGCCAGCTTGGCTGACAGCCTCAGCAGGCGATGCCTTCAGTCCCGGGTCTTTTTTTGACAAGTAATATTCTCTGAGTAAGCAGGGAGGGCGACGCCAGCAGTCTGTGTTTGTAGAGAAAGTAAAGAAACGCCCTACATTGCTATTCCTTTATACCCCCATGCATTTCCTCTGTCTAGTGTGAGCTTGTGAAGGAGTCCACTTGGTGGACTGAGCTCTACTTAGCCTCAGGCTATGGCAGAAGTTCATTTTCTCAAGGGTAGTCTTCATGTGGGTCCAGGTGAATAATTCTTTTCTGGTATTAAGATCGATAATTGTGTTCCTTGTGAGCATCATATTTTTTTATTGTGGACGCTGATAATCTCTTTGCATTTGTCATAAGCAGGCAAATCTCTTACAGTTCATATCCCATTTCTCACAGACAGTAAGAGTCCTACATTGAGCAAGTGAACCCAGTCAGGCTTTGTGATACTCCATTTTTATCTTCCCTTATAACACATATTTTTATTATTCATTTTATATCTATTTTTATTTTTGTTGTGTATAATTACCTGCGTGTATGTGCAGGTAGTACCTGCGTGCATGGTGTTGGTAGAGGCCAGAGGGGGTTATCTAGTCCTTTGGCACTGAAGTAGCAGATAGTTATGAGCTACCTTGTGGGTGATGGGAAGAGTACCTGGGTCCTCTATAAATGTGGCCAGTGCTCTTAATCACTGAGCCACTCCTGTTTCCCTCAGAGCTCCTTATTTTAGATCTAATACTATTTGCTATTGTAACTCAAGAAAAAGTCATGATAGAATAGAATCTAGTCCATACTAGAGAATGAGACAGTTCATGAATAGATGGATAGGCAATTATTAAAACATATTGCCTTTATACAAGGAATGGCCAAGTGGTTAAGACCATAGAGATCTGGGTGCTGGAGAGATGGCCAGCCCAGCAGTCGAAAGTACCACAGTTTGACTCCCAGCATCTATATATTTTACAGCCATTCATAATTCCACTAATGGGGGAATCTTACACCCTCATGTGACCTCCATGAACACTGTGCATGCATGTGGTGGCACAGACATAAATGCATAAATTTGAATCAAAGAGCTTTTGGATTGTGTAGAAGTATGAGGAGGCCCAGGAGATTAGAATTCTCGGCACTATCGCTGGGTGTCAGTGCTATGCAGTTTTGTCAAAGTCTCATAAATATAGATTTACTCTGAAAAAAAATGCAGGGGCTTGTGTGCTCAGAGGCAATGTGGAGACTAATTTGTTCATGAAGAGGTTTGACAGGTTAGCTTCATGGAGAGGAAGTTAGTAATGTGAGGTGTATCTTCAGGAGACAGGAGGGCAGGCGTCCATGCAAGCCCAGAAGTTGAATATTCAATACGTGCTTGCAAGAGCCCCTCTGTCACAGTACACACCATTTACTACCAGCTAAAGCAGTGGTAGACATATTATTAATACCTGACCTTGGACTGATCTAATTACAAATTTGTAACATTGTTGTAGAAAAGTTTAATCACAATCTGGGCTTTCTACCCACCCCTCCCCCTTTGACCAGTCAGTTCCCAGATGAAAGACACACGACGTTTATTATTTACAATAAGCTTTTTAACAGCACTGAAGTTGGGCAGACATCTACCCTCTATGCTATTAAAATCTATCTCCTATTGATAACCCTGAGTTATTATTTATTATGCTTTCTGGGTTGTCCTTTACTCTAATTGGCCAGCACTCAAGACTATGCTTTTTTGACTCCCCATGGTCTCTTCTGATCCCAAGTCCAGGAACCCCAAGCCCTACATGTATATCTCAGTTCTGGCCAACTGTAGGCATTTTTATTCACCAATCAGAAATAACTTGGGGGGCAAGGTCACATAGTGACACATGGGTCTATGTGCAGACTCTTTTCTCTCTGGGGCAACCAGGCCTGGGGAGCCCACACTTAGCATGACAATACATAGCAATAGACCAAACCTCAACATCTTTCGTGAAACATATGTCATTTTAATTTTTTACCTCAGAGGCAGTACCTAAGAACACAGCCTTGCTTCTATGAACCTCTTGCTCCTAGCTGCCCAGTTTTGACATTCAGTGGATTTTGACTTGATTTTTAACTGAACGACTCCTTTTAGATCACTGTTGACAAGTGATCATCTTTATTCCAAGTGAGACTAAGTCCTTATGTTGATTAGCTGGCTAGTCTTTTATCTGGGTTCCAAGGCACTAGGAACATGGCTTTGCCTCCTTTCTTTCAGAAGAGTGTTGGTGCATGCTCTTTTCTCTTAACATTTACATTTTGATAAACAAAGTATTTAGACTGTCCCACCCCTGTAGCTTAACTTAGCAAAGGCATGGCTGTCTGCATCAAACGTGTAGAAACCAAAACTTTAGGAAATCATTCAGATGGTGGGTTCCTTCCCTGTGGAAGCAATAACCACCTACTTATATTAACTCACTGTATATAAGCTCATGTCCCTAAAAGTAAGTTAAGAGTTGTGCTACAGACTGGACGCTTGTGTTTCTTTCTTCCCATATTCAAATATTCAAGTCCCCATTCATCTCCAGTGTGACTGTAGTTGAAGGTAGGGCTCCTGGAGGTATTTAGGGTTAATGCCATAAGTCACAATGGGAATAGTGCCCTTATAAAAAGAGAAAGAGACACCAAACCTCCATTTCTCTGATGAGTCAAGGAAAGGTCCTTTGAGGTCACAGAGAGCATGAGGTCATCCTAAAACAAAGGGTCTTTATTAGATATCCAGTGTACTGGCCCAGATTTCAGACTTACCGGGCTCCAGAGCTATAAATAATAGATGGGTTTTTTGTTGTTGTTTGTTGTTGTTGTTGTTTAATCAGTGCTATATAAGTTACTTTGCTGAGGTATCCCAAGCAGAGTGATATAGATTATATTCAGTCATGTCTTGGAGTCACCAAAAGCTTGTGTAAGCATGAGAGACTCTTGGAAGGGTTAAGTTTGTGACTCTTTGTGACCAGTGTATGCACAGACCACAATGACTGGCACAGGAGGGCAGCTTTGCCGGCAGCTCATAGATGGCTGAGAAAACCTTGGTCCCACTGCTTTACCACTCTGATGTTCCATTTGGGTCATGAACATTTTTGCTAAGAGACTATGGTGTTAACTTGCTTGCTCGTTTGTTTATTTATCTTTGCTTTTAATATCAGGGCTCTTCTGGCTATCTTAGACCCAGAGTCACTGTAACATTCAAGAAAGAAATGGTATCTTAATCAGAATATGAGTTTGAAGTATGAGTTGTAAAATATTTACTTCTCTTATGATCTAGAAAAAATATTAAAAAATCAATCTTAGCTTTTCACAAATAGTTGCAAAAGTGGTTGATTCTTGGGCTTTCTTTCTATATACTATTTTTAGGATGTGCATTTTCTTCTAAAAATATTTTTATTTATTTTCATTTTCTGTTTATGAGCACTTTGCCGGCATATATGTATAGGTACCATGTATGTGTCTATCTGCTGCCCATGGAGGCCAGAAGAGGACCTGGATCACCTCAAACTGGAGTTACAGATAGCTGGGAGCCATGTGAGATCTGGAAACTGAACCCACATCTTCTGCAAGAGCAGCCAGTGCGCTTAACCACTGAGCTTTCTCTCCAACCCTGATATATACATTGTTGTTATGTGGTCACTTAAAGACAGCAGACGATCTGCAGTTATAGCAGGTGTACAATGCTCAATGAAAAGATGGGCGGGGCTATTTCTAGAGCATGCTGATGAATATGCATGTATACACAGGGATGTTTATTCATACATTAATTTGCTCTATCAAGTTCAAGGACCTACCTACTACATTTGCAGGCTCTGAAGAATCTGTGGTAAGTTTTGTTTTGTTTCTTCTTTTGTTTTGAGATGGAATCACATCATGTAGCCCTGGGTAGCTTCAAACTCATGATCCTCCTGCCTCAGCCTCCCAAGAATTGGGGTTACAGGTGTGTCAATATTAGGCCTAGCTCTATTTGATCATCTTGATCAACTGGTGATGTGTCTTGACAATCAGAAGAGGAAGAAATCGCAGGTAGTCGAATCCGTGGGCATCCTATGTCATAACCTGGGCGACAGAAACTGAGAACCTGACTTTGGAGAGGAACTGTAGAGAAGTTAGGCAGAGGGAAGAACATTGGAACATGGGCAAGTGTCTGGGTTTGCTGAATGATTAAACATCAAGAGTGAGTTAAAAGGAGGTAATTTTGCCAACAAGAACCTTTAAGTCTGAATGACAAGAACAGAGGATGGAGAGGAGCCCCCCAAGTGCTCCAGAGCTCTTCCATATACTCCAACTCTGATGAAATTCTGCTCCCCAACCTTACTTGCATTTTTAAAATCCTAGTGTCTTGCTATAAGACCTGGCATTTGGATCACAGAACCCAGGTCACTGAGATACCCAGCAACGGAACTCCTCTTTAATCAGAAGCAGGTAGGCCAGGTTGTGTTCGAGGCAATCACTCTTTCAACTGTCATCCACTCCACAGTGTCAGTGTTTATCTCCCTCACATGCCTGTGTGAAGGAACAAAGAAAAAAAAAAAACCCCAAAAATTTAAAATTGTGATGGGCTCATTGTAGGAACTAAGTTTGGAATAAGTAATTAAAATTCAAAGTACAGAACAAACATATTGAAGTATAATTGTGAATGGGGTGACCATGTTCAACAGAGATCCATTCATTTGGAACCCAGTGTGGTTATGAGAGAGAGTAATAAGAAAACCACTGATCTAGGTTATATTCAACACACACGTGTATTGACGTGAAGCGTGGAAATTGATCAGTGTCAAACATGTCTGAATTTTGTATTTCTCTGCATGGGAGGCATCTGGATGTTAGTCAAGTCACTATGGGCCTTTAGTATGATACCATCATGTAAGGAGAAAAGATTCAGACCTGGTTAGGCATTCAGCCCTGTACAGTAATGACCATTGTCTGACTTGGGCGACACCACAGTCTGCTTCACTGTGTGGGGAGTCTTTATGTTCTCCTGTTTTCAGGACAGACTGCCATGCTGACAACCCTGTGCAGTCATCTCCTTACCTCATCATAGATACTGGACTCTTTGGTTAAGTAGGTGAAGCATAGTGAGCTTCCACATAGCAGAGGAAAGGTCTACAAGAAACCTTAGAATCTGCATTCTGGCTATTGATATGTATGCCTTAATGGCCCACCTAAAATGGTTATTTTATTTTAAATTAAATTTTGGGTTTTTTCCTAACCTTTATACTGAGATTACAGGCTTCCTGATGTTAGAAATCATGTGATAATTACCCATGTAGAGGAATTGTGGGTGTTCAGTATCAGAAAATTGTAACGAGGGTAGAGATACGGCTCAGTGGTTAGGGGCACTAGCTACTCTTTCAGAGGACCCAGGTTTGATTCCTGGCATCCACATGGTGGCTCCCAACTGTCTGTAACTCCAGTTCCAGGGAATCCTGCGCCCTCTTCTGGCTCCCATGGGCACTGCATGTGTGTGGCACAACAGACGTACCTTGTGAACAACACAGTTCACATTAAACAAACAAACAAAAAAACCCAAATAAATAAATTTTCAAAAGAAAAGAAAGTTGCAGCTTAATGTTGTTACCACTGTGAGTGTGGAAATGTTTGACACGGCTAAAAGATTAAAGATTGACCATGGGTCCCCGGAAATGCCATTCTGCCCGTGGCCAGGAAAGGACGAAGACCGTGGGAGAGACCTTTCAAGGGCTGTGTTACTAGACCCATCCTGAGTCAGTGGTGCTTAGGGCCAGGTGCCTCTTTCCAGAGAGCTGAGGAAATCATAACAAGGCTGAAAGCTGTACTTGAATTTCACAGTACAGAACAAACATATTGAAGTATAATTGTGAATGGGGTGTGTGATGTGTGATGCAGTTCAACCACAATGAGAACAATAAATCACTAGTAAGCTATTAGCACTTGTTAATAGCAGCTATTAATTTTACTACTTTATAAAGCGGGGATAATAACATCTTAGTGTTTTGATTACAATGACAGGTATGTCAATATTTAGCACACTTGGTTCATAGTAAAAAATATTTATGTCTTAGTTCTGATTATTGTTTAACTACATTCAGTTTAGCAAAGACTTTACCCATATGCTGTAGACTGGATGCATTGCTCTTAAATGTATGTATTGCGATCCCAGCACCAGATGTGAGGAGGTCATATATGAGGAACCAGTGGAGTCCTGGTGGATGGCATGCGTGCCCTCATATGAAGAGACAGAGGGCTTGCTCCTCTTCATGGGTCACTGACACATGATGAGAAGATGCATATCTGCAAAACAGGATCTTTTCCCTTAACAGTTCTTTCCGGCATCTTCCTGGGTTTCCCAGCCTACAGAGTTATGAGAAATAACTGCTTATCACCGAAGCCACTGAAACCACTCAGTCCATGGTATTCTGTCATGGAAGCTCAGGATGACTATGCCAAGACAGCTCCTCCAATCCTCAAAACCTCGCTACAGAATGTATGGTTTTGATTCTGTGTTCTCCCTGGATGAGTCTTGGTTTGGACTGACAAATACTTCTCTTAGGATCACACTGACAGTTGCATGTGCATCTCTTAAAGGCATCTCTTAAGATCTTGCTGGCTTCCATTCATGGATGTGCCCCTGCCTCTTGGCTGTTTTGAGAGAATTTCAGAGCAGTACAGTAAGGGTGGAGGGCAAAATGGAGGAGAAGCCACTCTTGGGGAACAGCAGAGGACCACATGGCACCACCTGTCTATTTTTGACCTGCATTGAGAGTGGTAGGGTTACTGGGAGGACAATGTTGCCAATGGGAAGAAGACTTTTGGAAAAACAGGTGAGATGTAACCTGGGGATCTCTTGAATTATCCAAGATTCTTCAGATGGGTGAGTCTGGAGACACTATCCTTTTGTACTGCTGTATACTTGTGGGAAGCTTCAGGAATATTCTAGAGTTGAGTATCTGCAGGTTCTCAGGAGGTGGCTTCTTATGGGACAACTGAAGGGCTTAGGAAGGAGGGTCTAGTTTATGTGGTGTGAGCAGAAGGCTAACCCTTTAGTCTCAGAACAGAAACAGATTACTTCAGAATTTTTTTCTTTTATTTTTGAGTTTTTTCCATTTACCCATCCTTGATCTTTTGCACACACACAGTTTGTTGTTCTATTACTCACTGTCACGTACATGTATGTGTCACATACATATATATGATATATATGTATATGATGTATATGTATATATGTATGCATATGGATTACATGCATATATATATATGAACACACACATATGTGTGTGTATATATATATATATATATATATATATATATATATATATATATATTTAAAGATATCTTTAAATATAACCTGCTCAGTCTGTCCAGGGTTGACCATTTGGTATTAGTTAACCAATTGATGTCTCTTCCCTGGAGAAGGCTATTTCTCACACACTCTGCATTTCCTAGTTCTCTGTGTAGCACTGGGGACTTATGAGCTTTTCTCCACCCTCTTTGCATGTTTGTTGTTATTGTCCTTGGTCAGTTCATGTTTAAGCAGTCCTGTTGGTGAGGATTTATGGGTATAGCTTCCTGATATTATTATTTTTTTACCATACAGATTTAAAACCTTGATTTGGCTGTTTGAAGAACCTCTGGTGCCCCAAAGCAGAAGGGTAGACATTGCTGTGGTCCTGAGAGTACAGAGCCAGGTCAGGAAGAGCTGCTGCTGCTAATCTGACTTGCAGAGGTCCACGCCCAGAGAGCTAGGAAACGGACCCTGGAATGCCCTTACAGAGATGCTTCCCGTTTCCACAAGCATAAAGGAGAGTGGAGAACATGCCCTCCACCTCACTTCCACTGTGCAGCCTTTCAATGTGCCTTCTGTCCAAGTCACGAGGAGGTCTGGGACAGGTAAGTTTTAGTTTCCTGATGTTAGATGGAGCTGTGGGGAAGGGTGAGCCAAAGGGCAAGAGTCTCAGCTTCTCAAGCCCAAGCTGTTCATCCAAGTGAGAGCAGTGGTAGAACTCTCATCACCAGGAGTTACTGTGAGGAGGAATGTGCTGTAAAACATTACATGATGTTTAATGATGAGGTTCATCAGTGATCTGTTATCCACAGGGGTTTATGGGTCAGACATGATTTTAGGCACATGGGGTGGGTCAGTTTACAAATCAGACATCTTCCTTCAGGAGCTTAACTTTTAATAGGGGAAAAAGAGATGAAAAAATACCCAAATTGTTATTACTAGGTAAATTATTGAGTAATTTGTTAAAATAAAAGTTATATAAGATGGAGTGGAGGGCACAGGTGAGAAGGGCCAGGGGTTGGGGGGGAGTCAGATGGCCGAGTTAACCAGCAAGGCAGGATGTAAGCAAATCAGCAAGGCTCATGAGGAAACCAAGGGGATGCTGGGAAGGCAGAAGGAAGAGTTCCTGCAGAGGCCTTCATCAGGCAGTGTTCCTAGGATATTGATGATGGTGATGGTGGTGGTGATGGTGATGATGATAATGACGACACATTGTAGAAATCAATGTGGTCTCAGGGCAGAGCAGAAAGGGAAGAGCCAGGACATAAAGCAGGAAGGTCACAGCAGCTGGGCTCCAGGGGCACATGGGCCACTGAAAGAGCTTCCGTACTGGTGACTCTGAGTGAGATGTGACATTTGTGGAGACAGGGATCATCAGGAACATGATCCCATTTATGCTTAAAGTATCATGTTGGCTGTTGAGCTAACAGGCTCACCTCTTGCCACACTGATACACAGTATCAGTCATAATCTGCCGAGCAGCTAGACAGTAGGTGTTTATTATGTGTCCGACATTCAGCTATGCACCAGGGCATCTTGCTAGACTGGCTAGACCATTGCCAGCTTCCTGGGTAAGATTCAAGCATGACAGGAAGGCAGACTCCTGAAGACCCAAAGGGCCTAGAGTTGTGTGATAAATCTGTCACACTTTGAGAATCTGAGCAGGTTTTGGGGTCGTATGGATGGTGACCACACTGGCAAAGCTCTACAGTAGGATGTAGTCTCAAAGCTATTAAAAACTTCTGGAAGAAAATCACACACACACACACACACACACACACACACACACACACACACACAAACACACACACACATACACACAAACACACACACACACATACACACACATACACACATACACACACACACACACACACATACACACACACACACAAACACACACACAGAGAATCTCAATATGATAATGAATACTTAAACTGTTAAGTGACAAATTTTAAGTAGTGTCAAATTTGAATAATTGCACCACTTAACAAATCACTGATGCTCACTGAAGTGAACTGGCAAAACTTATGGACTCCTCGCGTGATCATCATTGGGCAATTATGGCGCAGGATCAGCTGAAGAACAGAAGTGACATGTCGCATTTGTTAACTCATCGGGTGGCACAGAAGTTCTCCTATGGATTTGCCCATCTGTCAATACCACCATTCAGGTTCACTCTGCGATTATCAAACTGGGTGATCTCTGCTCATTCGGTAATCTTTTCCTAATAAGATTTTATCGTGCACATTGACCCTTCCTGAGCCATTGAGATAATTGTTATGTCTCAGCATACGACTTATGTGACAGCAGGCATGTTACTAGCCCTGCCTCCATTGGTGGAGTTGTCCCACAGATATTTCTTTTTTTTCCTTTTTCTGCAAAAATCTATATATTTTTAGTCACAGGAATAAAGGGCTTTATTACCTATTTTATGTTTTAGATCTTAGCACCAAATAGCTGTCTTCCCCAGAGACTTAATTTAGAATACCTAGATATAAATAGCCTTTTAGATACAAAGACAACATTTGGAGGACCATAAGACAATGCTGTCGTGACTGGTGTAATGAGAATTTAAAAGTTTAATTTTCCTTTGCCTTCTTCTCTTGCTACGGGTTCCTCTCGCCAAGTTAGACAAGGTTAGGTACAAGACTCATCAAAGGAAGAAATCAAGGAGCTAAGAATTAGGAGATGTATCAGTCACCTCCATCATTTATGTGATAGAACATTTGACAGGAGCAATGCAAGGGAACAGGGTTTTGTTTTGGGTCATCATTTAAGGAGAAAATCAGTAGCACATCATGGTACAGAAGGCACAGTGGTGACCATATTGCATCCATAGTTAAAACCCAGAGCGATCGTGTGTGTGGAGAGAGAGAGAGAGAGAGAGAGAGAGAGAGAGAGAGAGAGAGAGAAATATGCTTGCCCACTTTCTCCTTTGCATTTGCTGTGGGACAGTGTATCCTCACACTCAGGGTGTGTTATCACTACGGTTATACCTTACTGGAAAGGCATTCATAAATACAGAGGTATACTCCCACAGTGTTTGTAAATCTAGTCTGGTTGACATGAAACTTAGCCATTACAGCTAGCTTCCTCTTTTCACCCATGGGATACTGCTACCCACATTTGGCATGAGTCCTCCACTCATTTAAACCTCTCTGGGAACGCCAACAAAGACGTGCATGGAGGCATGTCTCCCTAATTAATTTCAAATATAGCCAGCTTGGCAATGAAGATTAGCTGTTACAAGTCCACCCACTGTCCCCTTGACAGATAAGCTTATCACTTCTAACCATAGGGTTACAACCTATGTACCCCACAACTCATAGCCATTTCGTAAGGCAAAATGCATTCAGCTCATGTCGATCAGTCCCCCCCAAACTTAGCAGTTTAAACATTGACCTAGAGACCAAAGTCCAAAGCCTCTTCTAAAATTCAAGGCAATCTAATAACTGTGAGCGTCTGTGAAATCAAAACACAAGTCACATACTTCCATAACGGCACACTGTAAACATCCCTACCAAGTCCACAAGGAAAGGTAGGAGCCTGTCAAGGAAAGACCAGACCAAAGCAATAGAAAACTGCATAGGACAAACATCAAATCTTGCAGCTCCATGTCCATTACAGGGACTCAAAAGAGCTTCTCCCTACCTCTCTAGTTCTACCTGCCTGTAGCGCATGTTGCGTTTCTCTTGGCACAATCCCATTACGTGACTGAGACTTCCTTTCCCACAGTGCACACCTTACGGGAGGTGACTGAGATTTCACTTCTGTAGGTTCACTCCCGCAGCCTCCTTGCAGGGAATCCCTATTTTCAGTGGCTTCCTGGAGCCTTGAAGATCTAGAGACTTTTCATCCTGCATGCCTAAGCGACCACAGGGATGGTACTGTGAATTAGTGCTGTGATGTAGGCTGGCTCCTTCTACCGTCAGCTATAGTTGCTCTCGTGCATTTTGATGGCTGACCCTTGGAAACTACTCGAAAAGACTAGCCTCAAACAAGGAACACCTCCAGTGGTATTCTTGAGCAGATATTCTCGACCTTCAAATGAATTTGCGTTTTCTTGAGCTGAAATCTTTGATGTGAGGGGGTCCTGCATTCTGAATATCTTTCCTGTCATTCAGCTGAAGATCATCAGGTTTCTTCAGTGATAATACTCTCTAAGGTTTAGAGATAATACTCTCTAAGGTTTAGCTTACAGCGGTTGCAGCTGCTTCCTCGTGTCTGCCTAGTCTGTATCTTGAAGCTTGCCTACATTCCCTTCCTCAGCACATCTACATTTCCTGCTCTCTCTTAACTGTTATACCACTCCCTGGATGTTAATGGGTCTTGAAATCTCCTCCAGCAAGCAACTTTGTTACTTTGGGATTCTGTTACATTCTCAGGCAGAGGCAGGGTGCTCTCAGATTCTTTGTCAGAATGTAACATTCAGTCCTCTGAAACCTCATTAGCCAGGTCTTCTGTTTATGTTTCTCTTGGTACTCATGCCCTTCCAAACTGCTACCTAAATAGCCCATTAAGTTCATCCTATCCTGAAGCTACAAACTGTTCCTCATCCCTCCCTGCAAACCACATCGAAAGGCCTTCTTGATCATATTCCTTACAGCCTGCCTCACTCATGCTGTCAGTTTTCTGTGTTAGTTACAAAATAACTGACAAAGCCAAGTGAGGAAGGGTGTGTTTATTTTAGCTCATGTTTTGTGGGATGCAGTCCCTCAGGGAACTGAAGATGAAGTAGGAATAGGCAGCAGACGGTCACACTGTGTCTAAAGTCCAGAAGCAGAGAGAGCAATGCCGGAATGCCGTTCAACCCATTCCATCCCCTTAACTTCCCCACCCCACCCATCCTCCCCCAACCCCTCCTCAAGCCCCTCCCTGCTTTCAGTAAGTCTGGGATCCTACTCCTAAGATCATCCTGCCCACATTCAGGGTGGATCGTTTCACTAAGTTCAACGTCTCTGCAAACACTCTTACAGACACTCTCAGAGGCGGTCTTTCTTATGCTATATAAATCAGCCATCCGGTCAAGTTAGCAATGAAGATTTGCCTTTATGGGAGACTTCATCATCTCAATCTCAAAATAAAATAGTAGGTGCAAGGGGCTGTAAGAGTCCTAGTGATTGTACAGCCCCCGCGGACATCCCCAGACCATTTACAATAGGACTAGAATGGATTGAGGGGTGGTGAGTGATAAATATTAAAGAGATGTATTCCAGGGCTGTCCAGTGGTGCTGTCATGGAAGGTTTCGGGCCACACCCGTGCTTGCAGTTCCTCCTTAAATATTGTGCCTTTGAGGCCTGGTTCACTTCATCTAAGTCAACAAAGAGGATTGCATTAAAGTTATAAAACCTTCATGCTTTTGCTTGCTCTAGAGAGGGAGTCATCTAGATCCTGAGCATGCTCAGTAACTACACATGGATCCTGAGCATGCCCAGTAGCTACACACAGATTCTGAGCATGCCCAGTAACTACACACGGATCCTGAGCATGCCCAGTAACTACATGCCCAGACTTCCTTTTCAAGACTCTGTTCATGGTTGTCCACGAGTGCCTCGTTATAGCCGACACTTGCTTGTCTGATGCCTCTCTTCCTTCAAACTTCAGTGTCCCCAGGAGAAGCAGGATTTTATACTTTTATTTGTGACCCTACGGTCCTGTGCGTAGTACACCTTCCACAATTCTTTAGGGAATAAATAAACATCACAATTAAAAAAAAACACTCTAGGTGTAAAAGCAGTCATTTCTGAACCCAACCATAATTTAAAAAGTAAAAATCTAAGATATAAATAAATCCTAATTATGTTCCACATAGGGACAGTATGCCAATGCTGTCTGTTGACTGTGTAAATAAAATGATGTGGAAAAAAAAAATGATTTCTAGGAAAGAGATACCTAAAATGTCAGGTACATTATTATTTTAAGCTTTGCCAGCTGCCAGCTAATTACCTTAGCCATGGGTTTTAAAGTAAACACAGATGTGATAGCAGTAATTACTAGCAAAAGCACTTACATTGCAGTTTGGAAAGCAGCTTTGGTGACTCTGGTGAGGGTTGTGGAAAGGCTGGAGAGACCCCAGAGTTAGGTGGACAGTGAAGTACCCAGGGATCCTGATGGGAGGATGGCAGGAAGAGGAATTGTTTGGTGGGAAAGATGTGGAAGGGTCACAGAACTTCCCCCTTCTGGCGATGGATGGGCTCCCGTGTGAACAAGGTTTAGAGTCATTTTGGATTATTATTCAGAGCTCTACCATCAGTTATAACATAAAGAAAAATAAGCAACAAAACCCAATACTTAGGGAACCTTTATGTGTTATCTATATAATTATATATTTCTTACCGTAGCTATCCATCTATGTATCCCTATCTATCTTCTATCTATCATCTGTCTATCATCTATCATTTGTCATCTATCTATCTATCTATCTATCTATCTATCTATCTATCTATCTATCTATCTATCTATCTTTCTTTCTTTCTATTGCCCAAGTACATCCCTATAAACCTGATTGTACAAATGAGGGGTGGAAGGTGAATAAATAGTTAAGTGACTCATGCAGCTATACTTGGAGTTATTAGAGGCGTAGGGTTTGGACTGTCCGGGGCAGACTCCAGTCTTTGTCCTTGTTACTCTGGATGCTTTTACAGTCCTCAATCTCATCGGTAGGATAGCTTATGAGGCACTTTGTGCCTCTTGCAAGTCACTGAGTCAGTCACCAAAGGGGACCATGACCTGGAAGCAGAAGTTAGCTGTTTAGGATCACATGGGCAGATGGCAGCTGAACAGAACTTCCTCAGTTCCAGAGGAGCACTGTCCAGAGGAAAAAAGGGGTGTGGTAGAAGCTGCCCTCTATACCAGGTGGGAAGCTCTCTGACCCAAGGAAATGTCACTTCAATTCTGTGATCTTCAGCATGTTGGTGGCATTTTTCTTTTTTTATACAATGCCCATTCCAATAAAGCAGCACTATTTTAGGATGGGAGGCAAATGAGAACATTGACTCAAGGTTGTATTTTAGATAAAGTGGCTACGTGCAGGTACCACACAGAACATCCTTCCCATTAGAGATAATTCAACGAACATTTTTTGTATAAGAGTAAAAACAGAACTGAAATAACTAAATATATGTTAAAAGAATGAAAAAGTGGCATTTAAATAAATGAAATTGAAGCCATGTTAGTGCAAAATATATAATTTAATGACTTCTTAAGGCCGTAAGAATTCGATGCTGGAAAGAATATTATCTAATATTAATGGGTTTTAGTTTCTGAATATGACTGATGGCTGAGATCAAAATAGTCCTGATGAAATTCAGCTTTTCTATTCAGACAAAAAAAAATTGCAATGACTGGTTTAACTTACAGGTGGCTGGGCTCTGAACTGGTGCGTAACGTTCCACACCAAGAACTGGCACTGGTGAGCTCGCACATGAATGGAGTGAGAAAATCAGAATGTAATATTCATGTCAATGTGGATGCATTCCTACCTCATTAAGGAAGTCATTCATGTCAATGTGGATGCATTCCTACCTCATTAAGGAAGTCAGCAATGGAAGAAAAACACATTTAGAAGTTTGCTGGGTTTAGAATTTAAGCAAAATAATTGAGACAATCTCACTCATCCTAAATTGACTCCATACTTGAGGTGCAGCTATTTGGTTAATTTTTATAATCTTTTTTAGAGGTTATATTATCTGTATTATCTGAATAGTGTCTAACATGTAGCCTGGGCTGCATCAGGACCATAAACACTTGTCAAATGAATGAATGAGTAGTTTTATCAGACAATAATGTCATGATGCAGTTCCTTTCCTGTGGACTAGAACTCCTTTAAATACATTCTTCATCCTGAGCAATCAGGGAGACAGTTGATAGAAATGCTCCTTTGCTTTTAAAACAAAAATACAATCATCATTACCTCATATCCTACAAATCATTATTACACCACTACTGCCATATGATTGTGTAGATCCCAGGTTGCATTGCATTATTTCCGTTCTAAATTCCCTGGGGTCCTTTGAAGGGCAGGGGCTGTGTGTTCAGTTCCTGCATGGACATGTCGGTGCTTAGCAACAGAGCCAGTTGCATGAGGAATATTTGTTGAATAAGCATATGATTTCTTGACAGTACAGACCAGTTCAGGAATAGGAAATGAATGAACTGCCATAGTCCTTTCTTATGGGATATCTCAATAGATCTTGGAGATCTTACCCATTGAGGTCAATGGGAACATGACCTCCTTCTCCACCAAACCTCCAGGGAACATGAGCAATCTCTTGGAGTTTACAACCTGAAGTCTGTTTTCTATCCTGGCTTTATTATGTTGGCTGAGGCTAGGGAATCACTTCTTCAAAGGTGTTGGCTGCTAATCATTCAGTGATAAACCTTTATCTACTCCACTGTTCCATTCCTGCAACATCAGCACCAAAGGGAATCTAACTTTCACCTCTATCCTCCTCTAGTTCATTTTGCATTGGGGGAAGAGAGATTCCCAGACTTCATGAAACAAAGTATCATTGTATTTGCTACAACAGAAGAACATGTATGAGGTAAGCAAACTGCAGGAGAGAAAAATAGATTAATTCAGGGAATGTTGTGTGTGTGTGTGTATGTGTTTGTGTGTATGTATATGTGTGTATGTGTATGTATGTGTGTATGTATGTGCATGTATGTGTATGTGCGTATGTATGTATGTGCATGTGTGTGTATGTGTGTATGTATGTATGTTTATGTATGTGTGTATGCGTGTGTGTTTGTGCATACATTGTTGGGGGAACAAATGGGGAATTAAGGAAATGTGTACAGAGAAACTAATGTTTAATTTGTCCTTGAAATATAATACAAACCTTGTGGAAATAATATTTAAGGCAAGAAAGAGCAAAAAATAGACATTAAACATGGATGCAGAACATCTTTGTTATACTCTCATTGGCACAGTGGCACGTTTACAGTGTGAGGCTGTTTGGAAAAATAATGGCCCATACATGTTGGTATTTCAAAAGGTGGAGGAAGTGTTTGGGGCAGACCTCCTTCCTGAGCTGAGGAAATGTCCATCTATACAGTTGTCCAGCCTTGCCCATGAAGGAGCTTTGCATCTGTAGCTACTGAGTGAAATGCTTTTGAACATTTGGTGGTGGCAATACTACTTTGCTCAGCCAACTAATGAATCCCAACAGATTTATCAGATGATCAAAGAAGCCCTGGTGTCCTACATCATGTAGACCAGGCACCAGAGGTCATTTTCTACTTGTGATGGTCAGATTTGAGGACTAGGGCTTACTAAGTATTTCCACCAATGCTGATTGTGTCCTCAGTCTATCCTTGTTCCCCCACTTTACCAAAGCTATGGAGTCAAGAAAAAGAAAAAAGTAGAAACACAGTTGGACAGGGGAGAGAAAGCTACGAAGATTAGGACAGTTCAAACCCAGAAGCCCTGGAAGGTCAGTAGCCAGCCTCCTGGAGTCAGATGCCAACTTTAGCTTTCCAAGAAACCTGCCTTCCTCTGTAACCTGTGGCTGACACTCTCCTCTGGCAGCTTTCGGGGTTCTCTGTACTTGCTCTATTTATGCTGCAGGCAACCTCTGTTTAGCTAGAAATTCTACTAATTCTCTTTCAAAAATGTACCCCCAGGCCAAACCCAGATATGGCCATTCTTAACCTCCCACCATTGTCCTTTTAAATTCCTTTGAAATAATCTTGTTTACTATTGCCAGAGTCTTCTAACTGGTCTACCTGTTCCCAAAAAGCCTAAATACTTACTCAGAGCTATGATCTAATAAAGTTGTGTCCCAGTAAGAAATACAGCTAAATCACAGAGTTATGATGCAATAAACACAAGCAAACCCTCCCCACAAAGAATCACATTCACACTCCCTTCCATGGCATGCAGAGGTCCTAAGCTCCCTTGCCCTGGGTCCAAGACTCTTATTCATCCAGTACAGAACACATGGCAAGCTGTCTAGATGTACTTATATTTATAGCATGAACTGCTGAATTTGAAGTCTTTGACTGGCTAGTATGAATATACCGTTCCCCACACCTACCCTTCACCTTTTCTGTAGCTCTACCATGTTTCCACCGTTCTCTGCATGGGCCAAGTCCCACCCCTGCAACAATGCCATGTCTTCTCATTGACTGAATTCCCTTTCATTTCCTCCTTATCTGAAAAAGCAAGACATATTCTTTAAGATCTACCAAAAAGGCCACCAAAAGAGAGCAAAACAATAAGTTAGTGACCTTCCATTCCTGGGTGACTCTCTGTCATGCATGTCATGTCTACTTTAATCAAATATTTATAGGTTTGCTCCATATTTCTACTTCCTACCCTTCTTATATTCCATACAAGATGGATTTAGAGGGGGAAGAGTCCAGCATTTTCATGAGAAAATCTTGAGACAGAAAGTAGTCACTGCAACAGAAAGGCTGCCCTGTATGACTTGTCTCTTGACTTCTCAAAACTGAAGCTTCGCTGGTAGAGCAGGAAAGTAGTTGGAAATACAAACTGATGCCACTTTAACCTGTTGAAAGTCTCCACCCACTGTCCAGGCCAGCTGGACAATCAAGTGGGACCCTTAGACCCTGTGGAGAGGACTGAGATGCGGGAGAAAATAAGGAGGCACAGCAAGTCAAGAAGTCTGATCAAGCTGGCAAAGATTTTATTGTTCACACAGGTTATATACTCTGAAAACAGGATATGGGGAGGGGTAGGAAAGGAAAGAGTTGCTTTGCAGGTGGAGTAGGCTAGCTGCAGCTGTGGGGTCTAACTAAGTTATTCTCACAAAGCCTTGCCATTACCAGGGTTTCTAAAAACATCTATCTAGCAGGATGTTGTCTAAATCTAGAGATCAGGAGGAAGGGTTACTAAGGTGGGTTGCTATGAGGCCTTGTTTGAAGTTCTAAGAACTGACAAGTGAATCATGGAAGGTAAGCAGAAAGAAGAATAGTAGATAGGAGAGCCAGGGGTGAGTGTTTGCCAAGGGTAAACCTTGCCATGGCTTCCTACATCTCCCCCCCACCCCCCATGGAACTTTGCTCAAATTGGAATGTTGATAAACTTATTAGGGATGGTATTTTAAGAAAAGACTTTGTTTTCTTTAAACATTTAAAACTGAACGTTGTTTGCCTACTAGTTGCAGATTAGACATATAGCTAGCTCAACAACAGAAAGTCTGGAGAATGTAATTCACCAGGGCTGGTCATCACCTGTGCGTTTTATTCTAATTAGAAATTGCCCCCAATCACTCGACTGTGCTAATGAGGTTGGGGACAGGCTTTCAAGCAGAAGGCGTATGTGGGGAGAGCGCAGACCTGCCTTGCATATTTTTGCCATCTTTGTCTGTCCTCCGTTTTTCATAGGAAATGATTATTGTTGCTATTCCTAACCTGGTAGTATCAGCAGTTTTCCCTATTTTTCTCTCTGTAGTCATCTGTCAACGACAAGAAGCAAAATACTGAATGTCAAATTAGGAAGAGCAAAGAACAGATTCACATAGAGATCTAAAAGCACACTGGCACTTTATAGCAACTTTCTCACAGACAACAGAAAAGGCTCTGAAGAAAGAGATATCAGTGGGTACAGAGATCCTAAAAGACTCAGAAATGCAGTGAAGTACAAGCAAGATGGCGACGGACTCTGCAGGCTGGGAGAAATGAACAAGCCGAAAGAGCTAACTCCACCAGAGACAGCGATACCACCCAAGCTAACTCTATGAGGGGCAGCAACACCACCAATGTGTCTCTGTGATAGTCAGGAAAACGAAACGGTGCTTGTTTGTTTTGTTTTTTGCCTCCGGTGTGAGTTGATAGGATTTATTCAGAAGACATGAGACTAGCATTGTCAGGCTGACACTTACTAATTTTCCTTTTCATATCTTGCTACGTTACCCCCTGAGGAAACCTTTACTGAAAGCAGTGTAGCTGTGTGTGTGTGTAAGTAGGATGCATTGGGATATCACCTTGGAGTTCCCATGTGCCAATCACTGCACTAGAGTTCAAACACCTGCAGAAGATAAGCATCTGATAGTCGACAATGGAACACCAGGAAAGACCTGGGAGTCAGATAAACAATGTTACCGTACATTTGCAGGAGCTACATTACAAATGACCTTAGGGTGTAGAGAAGAACTAGTCAGTGTTAGCCGGAAGGGGAGAATAAAAACCCCAGGGGAGAGCCGGAGCCAGAGAGCAGTTTAAAACTAATGAAAGTGTGGCATTGCAGTAACAGTAAAAATGTCATTCGATAAATTTCACCACAGGAAGAAGGAATGAGCCAGTGAAAGAAAAAACTAAAACACAGTTGATACAAAAGGGAGTTGATACAAAAGGAAGAAACAGCTTTCATCTCAGGGAAGCAGTTATGATTAATACTTCGTGGTTTTTTTCCTTGAATTTATTTAGAAGAATTAATTGCACAGTTAGCTTGCACTGTAAACAAAAATAAAAGTATGAGCCATCAGTTCTGTTTTCTCATTAAACATTATAACTGAAAAAGCAAAGGGAAGGATTAAAGTAGATTCAGAGTGGCCTTCGAGTTTCTGCTAATTAGAAGAATTGTATTGCTATTGTCTCTCCTTTAGCTCCCTGCCTTCTCCCTGTTACCAGAACACTGGCAACAACATGTCACTTGCGCCTAGGGTGATATTCATGTGAGAAAAAAAAATGTTTTAATATACTAAGGATTATACCTAGAGACACACACAGATAGACAAATCTATCTCGATTTAAAAATACATGAGCTACAAATTATGACTATTGCACACTGTAAATGAGCAAAAATTTATGAATAAAAATTTTTAAAGATAACAATGTGGATTTTATATGTCTGAGTCCATTATCTTCAACCTCAGCTGGAGAAGTCAACAACCATCTGTAATTCGAGGGCTTCTCTGAATTGGGAATGTGGGAAAGGCTTGGCAGGAGGATTCTGACTCTGGTCTTTCAGGACACCACCAGTTATGGGCAGCCTCAGCCATAGGTGTAGTCCTCTGAGATCCCAGCTGAGAGCCACCATGTTCATCCTCACGTGGGTGCTGGAAAGAGACCTCAGCACTTTGTTGGATGCAGGATGTTCGTCACCATGGGCCATCTCTGTAGAGCTGTTTGTGTGTCCTCAGGATCTAGTAGCTGATTTCTCCTGGAAAGATAAAAGCAAGAAGGCCACACAAGCCTTTGTGATTGGATCTCAGAAATTCTACACCATCAATTCTGCCGCACAATCTGTAGCAAGGGAGTCATTCTGGTTTGTACTCCAGGCCAGGAGGAATAATATTCTACATCTTGAAAGAGGAAGTGCCAAAGACACTTATGCATACTATATCAATCTGAATGAATTTACGTAAGATCTGATTGACAAGCATCCCTTCTGAGCTAAACACTTAGGAGTAATAGAAAATACGTTTATTCATTTGCCTGACTTAAAGGGGGTTTCCGGAGCCTCTTCACATCCGCTAGTCGATAAATGATAAAACTTAGATGTTACTGCGTTTTGCATTAGGTGATTTAAGTGCATAAACAAACATTGAACTTAGATTTTAAGATTAGCTGCGTTATTTATAGTCAGCAAGTTTCACATTTATATTTTAGAGACTAAGAAAAAACAATCTGAAAATCCAATTCAAAACAATGTATTGAGCCAGTAAATACCACTGTATTACATTCATCAAATATAAATCGGCTTCACTGAACTGCTAACTTTTAATAACCAAATCATATCAGCTTTTTTTGTGTGTGCTTTAGTAAGCTTTATAGTATTCTGAAAAAATACATGTGGCTTTTAGTTTAACTTTTAAATAAGTTACTAACAACTCTGTAAAGTGTTAGACCACACACACACACACACACACACACCAGTTTAGGTGACATAATAATTAACACATGCCCTGACTTGTTTGGACCACAGGAGGTTCACATTTTTGCTTAAGCATCATCTCAAATGTGTCTTCAAGAGTATTTCTAAATATCATCAACACTGAAACTGTAAACTGAGAGTGTTCACTGTGAGGGTGGACCTCACCCAATCAACTCAAGTCCTGAACACCATAGTGGGAGTAACTTCCTTAAGTAAAGAAGGTGGCCCACCCCACCCCCTGCAGCATCCCCTGGATTAGGGGATTGACTTTTCTCTGTGTTTTCATTCAGCCTTGAAATATGCCCTTCCTGGGTTTGGGCCTTCTAGCTATTGGGATGGAAGCTATCACTGACTTCCTGCAACTCCACTCCTGTATCCCTCCACCCACTCCACAGATCCTGCAAATACTCAGCCTCTGTATTGATAAGTCCTTATAATAAAATGCCATGTCTTTTTCCATAGTGTATGTGTGCTTGTGTGCATACGTGTGCATGTGCGTGTGCATGTGTGTTCCTGTACATGTGTGTATGGATACATGCAAACACACCATATTTCCATTTATTCCTGGGGAACCTTGACTGATACAGATATTAATATAGAGAAAGAGTTGTGTCTTAGTTACCACCATGTTGAGTTTTGGGACATTGTGCTGAAGAGTGCTAATTCACACACAACAAACATTCCCACCTGCCGTTTCCTGGTGCAAAGTGAACGTCAGTTTCTTTCCTTCTAATATTCTATGGCGTAGCCTCCACAGGGCTGCTACTAGGAAGTAAGGCCTTTGGGAGGTGTCTAGATCTGGAGGACAGGGCTGATTCTCTTCTAAGAAGAGGTGGCTTGTTTCCCTTACCCGTCTATCTGTTCTCTGCCATCCAAGAGTGCAGGAGGTGACCACCTACGAACCAGGAAATGTATCTTCGCTTTGCCTGATCTCTGGTGCCTTGCCTCTCAGACTCTGGAATTGAGAAACTTATGTCTGTTGTTTAAGATGCCCCATCTGTGCTACAGTCCACAGTGAACAAGACATCTCCCTTCCCGGAAGTAAAGGATTTGGGTTACATGGTCCTATTGCCTTTCAGTTCTGATGTGAAGTTTGCTGTGATTTTAGATAGGCCCCCTCTATGGGTCACTCCCTCTCTCCCTGTTCATTGTCACTCAGGGATTTATGGCATTAGCACAGGGATCTATGGTGGGTATTTGGGGTTCACTCAGGAATGCAAGAATTCTCAAAAACCTACTCTGGGCACTTACGAACCCAAATCAATGAGTGTAGAAACATATTGAAGCGCTGAACCTCAGAGTGTTGGGTTTCTCCCATCATGCTCAGGGGATTTGTTCTTAACATCCTGTTAAGAAAGTAAACCTATGAAAGTTCTATCCTTTTTGGATGCTTGTTAACTCTTCTAGGAAGTGTATGCGCTGAAGCTCATACACTTAAAGACAGCTTATACGCTTGTCTTTAATTTGTTTGGCTTAGATAAACTACACACAGTGGCATTCTCAGAACAAAAATGGTTAAGATGTGGATAGGAGGTGGAAAAATATCTGTGGCATAACAACAACAACAAAACCCAACAACTTATAAAGAGTTGTTCTTTATTCACTGAACCATGTCAGCTCTCTCACAGTGCTACCAGACCCACACATGTGTGAGGAGAAGAATTACAAGCAACCAAATGGAATCAAGATTGCAGTCCACGCCTGGCAACATGTGGCACCATGGAGCTGGGGGTTCACAAGGTTCTGGTTGTGACTCACGGTTTTATTAGCTGCATGCTACTGAGTTGCACTGTTGGGTGCCTTCCAGCCTTGGTGTGCTCAGCTACTTGGGACAAGAGGAGCAGAGGGAACAATTAAAGTGCACCTGGTGGTGGGGGGCGGGAGTTAATGAATGCTCACCACTGTGATGGCAGGTCAACATTTTGGAAAAGAACTAATTGGCCCCAGGTCACCTTAGCATTTATTTAAAAGGAAAATTATGTCTACTTTATGGTTCTATTTTAGTTTGCTCCACAGCTTTGTTTTAGGGATGCATGTCACTGATTTCAGTAGGAGGTGCCCATGCAG